>NC_079459.1:5337004-5352191 GCF_903798145.1 Danio aesculapii | reverse complement strand
GCCTGCTGGGGTCACAGACCCTTCAGCTGGAGGACAAGGGGCCCTCCAAGAGCCCAAACTGCCACCCAGGGACAGTAGCTGGCCCCTGGGGCAGCCTGCTGGGGTCACAGACCCTTCAGCTGGAGGACAAGGGGCCCTCCAAGAGCCCAAACTGCCACCCAGGGACAGTAGCTGGCCCCTGGGGCAGCCTGCTGGGGTCACAGACCCTTCAGCTGGAGGACAAGGGGCCCTCCAAGAGCCCAAACTGCCACCCAGGGACAGTAGCTGGCCCCTGGGGCAGCCTGCTGGGGTCACAGACCCTTCAGCTGGAGGACAAGGGGCCCTCAAGAGCCCAAACTGCCACCCAGGGACAGTAGCTGGCCCCTGGGGCAGCCTGCTGGGGTCACAGACCCTTCAGCTGGAGGACAAGGGGCCCTCCAGAGCCCAAACTGCCACCCAGGGACAGTAGCTGGCCCCTGGGGCAGCCTGCTGGGGTCACAGACCCTTCAGCTGGAGGACAAGGGGCCCCCAAGAGCCCAAACTGCCACCCAGGGACAGTAGCTGGCCCCTGGGGCAGCCTGCTGGGGTCACAGACCCTTCAGCTGGAGGACAAGGGGCCCTCCAAGAGCCCAAACTGCCACCCAGGGACAGTAGCTGGCCCCTGGGGCAGCCTGCTGGGGTCACAGACCCTTCAGCTGGAGGACAAGGGGCCCCCAAGAGCCCAAACTGCCACCCAGGGACAGTAGCTGGCCCCTGGGGCAGCCTGCTGGGGTCACAGACCCTTCAGCTGGAGGACAAGGGGCCCTCCAGAGCCCAAACTGCCACCCAGGGACAGTAGCTGGCCCCTGGGGCAGCCTGCTGGGGTCACAGACCCTTCAGCTGGAGGACAAGGGGCCCCCAAGAGCCCAAACTGCCACCCAGGGACAGTAGCTGGCCCCTGGGGCAGCCTGCTGGGGTCACAGACCCTTCAGCTGGAGGACAAGGGGCCCCCAAGAGCCCAAACTGCCACCCAGGGACAGTAGCTGGCCCCTGGGGCAGCCTACTGGGGTCACAGACCCTTCAGCTGGAGGACAAGGGGCCCTCCAGAGCCCAAACTGCCACCCAGGGACAGTAGCTGGCCCCTGGGGCAGCCTGCTGGGGTCACAGACCCTTCAGCTGGAGGACAAGGGGCCCTCCAAGAGCCCAAACTGCCACCCAGGGACAGTAGCTGGCCCCTGGGGCAGCCTGCTGGGGTCACAGACCCTTCAGCTGGAGGACAAGGGGCCCTCCAGAGCCCAAACTGCCACCCAGGGACAGTAGCTGGCCCCTGGGGCAGCCTGCTGGGGTCACAGACCCTTCAGCTGGAGGACAAGGGGCCCCCAAGAGCCCAAACTGCCACCCAGGGACAGTAGCTGGCCCCTGGGGCAGCCTGCTGGGGTCACAGACCCTTCAGCTGGAGGACAAGGGGCCCCCAAGAGCCCAAACTGCCACCCAGGGACAGTAGCTGGCCCCTGGGGCAGCCCTGCTGGGGTCACAGACCCTTCAGCTGGAGGACAAGGGGCCCTCCAGAGCCCAAACTGCCACCCAGGGACAGTAGCTGGCCCCTGGGGCAGCCTGCTGGGGTCACAGACCCTTCAGCTGGAGGACAAGGGGCCCCCAAGAGCCCAAACTGCCACCCAGGGACAGTAGCTGGCCCCTGGGGCAGCCTGCTGGGGTCACAGACCCTTCAGCTGGAGGACAAGGGGCCCCCAAGAGCCCAAACTGCCACCCAGGGACAGTAGCTGGCCCCTGGGGCAGCCTGCTGGGGTCACAGACCCTTCAGCTGGAGGACAAGGGGCCCTCCAGAGCCCAAACTGCCACCCAGGGACAGTAGCTGGCCCCTGGGGCAGCCTGCTGGGGTCACAGACCCTTCAGCTGGAGGACAAGGGGCCCTCAAGAGCCCAAACTGCCACCCAGGGACAGTAGCTGGCCCCTGGGGCAGCCTGCTGGGGTCACAGACCCTTCAGCTGGAGGACAAGGGGCCCTCAAGAGCCCAAACTGCCACCCAGGGACAGTAGCTGGCCCCTGGGGCAGCCTGCTGGGGTCACAGACCCTTCAGCTGGAGGACAAGGGGCCCCCAAGAGCCCAAACTGCCACCCAGGGACAGTAGCTGGCCCCTGGGGCAGCCCACTGGGGTCACAGACCCTTCAGCTGGAGGACAAGGGGCCCCCAAGAGCCCAAACTGCCACCCAGGGACAGTAGCTGGCCCCTGGGGCAGCCTGCTGGGGTCACAGACCCTTCAGCTGGAGGACAAGGGGCCCTCAAGAGCCCAAACTGCCACCCAGGGACAGTAGCTGGCCCCTGGGGCAGCCTACTGGGGTCACAGACCCTTCAGCTGGAGGACAAGGGGCCCTCCAGAGCCCAAACTGCCACCCAGGGACAGTAGCTGGCCCCTGGGGCAGCCTGCTGGGGTCACAGACCCTTCAGCTGGAGGACAAGGGGCCCCCAAGAGCCCAAACTGCCACCCAGGGACAGTAGCTGGCCCCTGGGGCAGCCTGCTGGGGTCACAGACCCTTCAGCTGGAGGACAAGGGGCCCTCCAGAGCCCAAACTGCCACCCAGGGACAGTAGCTGGCCCCTGGGGCAGCCTGCTGGGGTCACAGACCCTTCAGCTGGAGGACAAGGGGCCCTCAAGAGCCCAAACTGCCACCCAGGGACAGTAGCTGGCCCCTGGGGCAGCCTGCTGGGGTCACAGACCCTTCAGCTGGAGGACAAGGGGCCCTCCAGAGCCCAAACTGCCACCCAGGGACAGTAGCTGGCCCCTGGGGCAGCCTGCTGGGGTCACAGACCCTTCAGCTGGAGGACAAGGGGCCCCCAAGAGCCCAAACTGCCACCCAGGGACAGTAGCTGGCCCCTGGGGCAGCCCTCTGGGGTCACAGACCCTTCAGCTGGAGGACAAGGGGCCCTCAAGAGCCCAAACTGCCACCCAGGGACAGTAGCTGGCCCCTGGGGCAGCCTGCTGGGGTCACAGACCCTTCAGCTGGAGGACAAGGGGCCCTCCAGAGCCCAAACTGCCACCCAGGGACAGTAGCTGGCCCCTGGGGCAGCCTGCTGGGGTCACAGACCCTTCAGCTGGAGGACAAGGGGCCCTCAAGAGCCCAAACTGCCACCCAGGGACAGTAGCTGGCCCCTGGGGCAGCCTGCTGGGGTCACAGACCCTTCAGCTGGAGGACAAGGGGCCCTCAAGAGCCCAAACTGCCACCCAGGGACAGTAGCTGGCCCCTGGGGCAGCCTGCTGGGGTCACAGACCCTTCAGCTGGAGGACAAGGGGCCCTCCAAGAGCCCAAACTGCCACCCAGGGACAGTAGCTGGCCCCTGGGGCAGCCTGCTGGGGTCACAGACCCTTCAGCTGGAGGACAAGGGGCCCTCAAGAGCCCAAACTGCCACCCAGGGACAGTAGCTGGCCCCTGGGGCAGCCTGCTGGGGTCACAGACCCTTCAGCTGGAGGACAAGGGGCCCTCCAAGAGCCCAAACTGCCACCCAGGGACAGTAGCTGGCCCCTGGGGCAGCCTGCTGGGGTCACAGACCCTTCAGCTGGAGGACAAGGGGCCCTCAAGAGCCCAAACTGCCACCCAGGGACAGTAGCTGGCCCCTGGGGCAGCCTGCTGGGGTCACAGACCCTTCAGCTGGAGGACAAGGGGCCCTCAAGAGCCCAAACTGCCACCCAGGGACAGTAGCTGGCCCCTGGGGCAGCCTGCTGGGGTCACAGACCCTTCAGCTGGAGGACAAGGGGCCCTCAAGAGCCCAAACTGCCACCCAGGGACAGTAGCTGGCCCCTGGGGCAGCCTGCTGGGGTCACAGACCCTTCAGCTGGAGGACAAGGGGCCCTCAAGAGCCCAAACTGCCACCCAGGGACAGTAGCTGGCCCCTGGGGCAGCCTGCTGGGGTCACAGACCCTTCAGCTGGAGGACAAGGGGCCCTCAAGAGCCCAAACTGCCACCCAGGGACAGTAGCTGGCCCCTGGGGCAGCCTGCTGGGGTCACAGACCCTTCAGCTGGAGGACAAGGGGCCCTCAAGAGCCCAAACTGCCACCCAGGGACAGTAGCTGGCCCCTGGGGCAGCCTGCTGGGGTCACAGACCCTTCAGCTGGAGGACAAGGGGCCCTCAAGAGCCCAAACTGCCACCCAGGGACAGTAGCTGGCCCCTGGGGCAGCCTGCTGGGGTCACAGACCCTTCAGCTGGAGGACAAGGGGCCCTCCAAGAGCCCAAACTGCCACCCAGGGACAGTAGCTGGCCCCTGGGGCAGCCTGCTGGGGTCACAGACCCTTCAGCTGGAGGACAAGGGGCCCTCCAAGAGCCCAAACTGCCACCCAGGGACAGTAGCTGGCCCCTGGGGCAGCCTGCTGGGGTCACAGACCCTTCAGCTGGAGGACAAGGGGCCCTCCAAGAGCCCAAACTGCCACCCAGGGACAGTAGCTGGCCCCTGGGGCAGCCTGCTGGGGTCACAGACCCTTCAGCTGGAGGACAAGGGGCCCTCAAGAGCCCAAACTGCCACCCAGGGACAGTAGCTGGCCCCTGGGGCAGCCTGCTGGGGTCACAGACCCTTCAGCTGGAGGACAAGGGGCCCTCCAGAGCCCAAACTGCCACCCAGGGACAGTAGCTGGCCCCTGGGGCAGCCTGCTGGGGTCACAGACCCTTCAGCTGGAGGACAAGGGGCCCTCAAGAGCCCAAACTGCCACCCAGGGACAGTAGCTGGCCCCTGGGGCAGCCTGCTGGGGTCACAGACCCTTCAGCTGGAGGACAAGGGGCCCTCCAGAGCCCAAACTGCCACCCAGGGACAGTAGCTGGCCCCTGGGGCAGCCTGCTGGGGTCACAGACCCTTCAGCTGGAGGACAAGGGGCCCTCCAGAGCCCAAACTGCCACCCAGGGACAGTAGCTGGCCCCTGGGGCAGCCTGCTGGGGTCACAGACCCTTCAGCTGGAGGACAAGGGGCCCTCCAGAGCCCAAACTGCCACCCAGGGACAGTAGCTGGCCCCTGGGGCAGCCCACTGGGGTCACAGACCCTTCAGCTGGAGGACAAGGGGCCCTCCAGAGCCCAAACTGCCACCCAGGGACAGTAGCTGGCCCCTGGGGCAGCCAGCTGGGGTCACAGACCCTTCAGCTGGAGGACAAGGGGCCCTCAAGAGCCTTAACTGCAACCCAGGGAGAGTGGCTGTCCCCTTGGGCAGCCAGCTGGGGTCACAGACCCTACAGCTGGAAGGCAAGGGGCCCTCAAAGGCCCAAGGTCTAACCCAGGGAGAGTGGCTGGACCCTTGGGCTACCTGCTGGGGTCAGAGACCCTGCAGCTGGAGGGCAAGGGGCCCTCAGGAGCCCAAACTGCAACTCAGGGACAGTGGCTGGACCCTGGGGCAACCTACTGGGGTCATAGACCCTGCAGCTGAAGGGCAAGGGGCCCTCAAGAGCCTAAACTGCCACCCAAAGACAGTAGCTGTCCTCTGGGGCAGCCCGCTGGGGTCACAGAACCTGCAGCTGGAGGACAAGGGCCCTCAAGAGCCTTAAGTGCAACCCAGGGAGAGTGGCTGTCCCCTGAGGCAGCCAGCTGGGGTCACAGACCCTACAGCTGGAAGGCAAGGTGCCTTCAAGACCCCAAATTAGCTGACCCTGGGGCAGCCTGCTGGGGTCACAGACCCTTCAGCTGGAGGACAAGGGGCCCTCAAGAGCCCAAACTGCCACCCAGGGACAGTAGCTGGCCCCTGGGGCAGCCTGCTGGGGTCACAGACCCTTCAGCTGGAGGACAAGGGGCCCTCAAGAGCCCAAACTGCCACCCAGGGACAGTAGCTGGCCCCTGGGGCAGCCCACTGGGGTCACAGACCCTTCAGCTGGAGGACAAGGGGCCCTCAAGAGCCCAAACTGCCACCCAGGGACAGTAGCTGGCCCCTGGGGCAGCCTGCTGGGGTCACAGACCCTTCAGCTGGAGGACAAGGGGCCCTCAAGAGCCCAAACTGCCACCCAGGGACAGTAGCTGGCCCCTGGGGCAGCCTGCTGGGGTCACAGACCCTTCAGCTGGAGGACAAGGGGCCCTCAAGAGCCCAAACTGCCACCCAGGGACAGTAGCTGGCCCCTGGGGCAGCCTGCTGGGGTCACAGACCCTTCAGCTGGAGGACAAGGGGCCCTCAAGAGCCCAAACTGCCACCCAGGGACAGTAGCTGGCCCCTGGGGCAGCCTGCTGGGGTCACAGACCCTTCAGCTGGAGGACAAGGGGCCCTCAAGAGCCCAAACTGCCACCCAGGGACAGTAGCTGGCCCCTGGGGCAGCCTGCTGGGGTCACAGACCCTTCAGCTGGAGGACAAGGGGCCCTCAAGAGCCCAAACTGCCACCCAGGGACAGTAGCTGGCCCCTGGGGCAGCCTGCTGGGGTCACAGACCCTTCAGCTGGAGGACAAGGGGCCCTCAAGAGCCCAAACTGCCACCCAGGGACAGTAGCTGGCCCCTGGGGCAGCCCTGCTGGGGTCACAGACCCTTCAGCTGGAGGACAAGGGGCCCTCAAGAGCCCAAACTGCCACCCAGGGACAGTAGCTGGCCCCTGGGGCAGCCTGCTGGGGTCACAGACCCTTCAGCTGGAGGACAAGGGGCCCTCAAGAGCCCAAACTGCCACCCAGGGACAGTAGCTGGCCCCTGGGGCAGCCTGCTGGGGTCACAGACCCTTCAGCTGGAGGACAAGGGGCCCTCCAAGAGCCCAAACTGCCACCCAGGGACAGTAGCTGGCCCCTGGGGCAGCCTGCTGGGGTCACAGACCCTTCAGCTGGAGGACAAGGGGCCCCCAAGAGCCCAAACTGCCACCCAGGGACAGTAGCTGGCCCCTGGGGCAGCCTGCTGGGGTCACAGACCCTTCAGCTGGAGGACAAGGGGCCCTCAAGAGCCCAAACTGCCACCCAGGGACAGTAGCTGGCCCCTGGGGCAGCCTGCTGGGGTCACAGACCCTTCAGCTGGAGGACAAGGGGCCCTCAAGAGCCCAAACTGCCACCCAGGGACAGTAGCTGGCCCCTGGGGCAGCCTGCTGGGGTCACAGACCCTTCAGCTGGAGGACAAGGGGCCCTCCAGAGCCCAAACTGCCACCCAGGGACAGTAGCTGGCCCCTGGGGCAGCCTGCTGGGGTCACAGACCCTTCAGCTGGAGGACAAGGGGCCCTCCAGAGCCCAAACTGCCACCCAGGGACAGTAGCTGGCCCCTGGGGCAGCCTGCTGGGGTCACAGACCCTTCAGCTGGAGGACAAGGGGCCCTCCAGAGCCCAAACTGCCACCCAGGGACAGTAGCTGGCCCCTGGGGCAGCCTGCTGGGGTCACAGACCCTTCAGCTGGAGGACAAGGGGCCCTCAAGAGCCCAAACTGCCACCCAGGGACAGTAGCTGGCCCCTGGGGCAGCCTGCTGGGGTCACAGACCCTTCAGCTGGAGGACAAGGGGCCCTCAAGAGCCCAAACTGCCACCCAGGGACAGTAGCTGGCCCCTGGGGCAGCCCTGCTGGGGTCACAGACCCTTCAGCTGGAGGACAAGGGGCCCTCAAGAGCCCAAACTGCCACCCAGGGACAGTAGCTGGCCCCTGGGGCAGCCTGCTGGGGTCACAGACCCTTCAGCTGGAGGACAAGGGGCCCTCAAGAGCCCAAACTGCCACCCAGGGAGAGTGCCTGGACCCTGGGGCAACCAGCTGGGGTCACAGACCCTGCAGCTGGAGGGCAAGGGGCCCTCTAGAGCCCAAACTGCAACCCAGCGACAGTAGCTGGCCCCTGGGGCAGCCCGCTGGGGTCACAGACCCTTTAGCTGGAGGACAAGGGGCCCTCAAGAGCCCAAACTGCAACCCAGGGAGAGTGGCTGGACACTGGGGCAACCTGCTGGGGTCAGAGACCCTGCAGCTGGAGGGCAAGGGGCCCTCAAGAGCCCAAACTGCCACCCAGGGACAGTAGCTCGCCCCTAGGGCAGCCAGCTGGGGTCACAGACCCTTCAGCTGGAGGACAAGGGGTCCTCAAGATCCTAAACTGCAACCCAGGGAAAGTGGATGTCCCCTAGGGCAGCCTGCCTGGGTCACAGATCCTGCAGCTGGAGGATTAGAGACCCCTTAGGTGGAGGACATGGGGGCCCCCGGGGGGTCCCAGACTGTTAGTCCAGGGATAGAGGTAGGCCCCTGGGTAGCTTGCTTGGATCTGAGACCCCTTAGGTAGAGGTTAATGATGCCTCTGGGGCCCAGTCCGCTTGTCCAGGGAGAGAGGTAGGCCACTGGGTAGCTTGCTGGGGTCATGGTCCCCTTAGGTGGAGGGCAAGGGGTCCTCTGGGGCCCGGACTGCAAGTCCAGGGAGAAAGGAAGACACCTTGGTAGCTAGCTGGGGTCAGGGACCCCTTATGTGGAGGGCAAGGGGGCCTTCTAAAGCTCAGACTGCAAGTCCAGAGAGAGAGTTAGGCCCCTCGGTAGCTTGCTGTGGTCACAGACAACTTATATGGAGGGCAAGGGGGCCCTCTAGGGCCCAGAATGCAAGTCCAGGTAGAGAGGTTAGCCCCTGGGTAGCTTGCTGGGGTCAAGGACCCCTTAGGTGGAATGCAAGGGGGCCTCTGGGGCCCAAACTGCAAATCCAGGGAGAGACATTGGCCCCTGGGTAGCTTGCAGGAGTCAGGGACCACTTAGGTGGAGGTTAATGGGGCCTCTGAGGCCCAGACCGCTTGTCCAGGGAGAGAGGTAGGCCCCTGGGTAGCTTGCTGGGGTCATGGTCCCCTTAGGTGGAGGACAAGGGGGCCTCTGGGGCCCGGACTGCAAGTCAAGGGAGAGAGGAAGATGCCTGGGTAGCTAGCTGGGGTCAGGGACCCCTTATGTGGAGGGCAAGGGGGCGTTTTAGGGACCAGACTACAAGTCCAGAGAGAGATTAGGCCCCTCGGTAGCTTGCTGGGGTCAAAGACCACTTATGTGGAGGGCATGGGGGCCCTCTAGGGCCCAGACTGCAAGTCCAGTTAGAGAGGTTAGCCCACTGGGTAGCTTGCTAGGGTCAAGGACCCCTTATTTGGAGGGCAAGGAGGCCTCTGGGACCCAGACTGCAAGTCCAGAGAGAGAGGTAGACCCCTGGTTAGCCAGCTTGGGTCAGGGACCCCTTATGTGGAGGGCAGGGGGGCCCTCTAGGGCCCAGACATCAAGTCCATTGAGAGAGGTAGGCCCTTGGGTAGCTAGCTGGGATCAGGGACCCCTTATGTGGAGGGCAAGGGGGCCCTCTGGGGCCCAGACTGCAAGTCAAGGGAGAGAGGTTGGCCCCTGGGGAGCTTTCTGGGATCAGGGACCCCTTCGGTGGAAGGCAAGGGCGCCCTCTTGGGCCCAGACTGCAAGTCCAGGGATCGGGGTTGGCCCCTGGGTAGCTTGCTGGGGTCAGGGACACCTTAGGTGGAGGGCAAGGGGGCCCTCTGGGGCATAGAATGCAAGTCCAGGGAGAGGTTGGCCCCTGGGTAGCTTGCTGGGGTCAGGGACACCTTAGGTGGAGGGCAAGGGGCCCTCTGGGGGCCACAATGCAAGTCCAGAGAGAGAAGTTGGGCCCAGGGTAGATTGCTAGGGTCAGGGACCCCTTAGCAAGAGGGCAAAAGGGGCTCTCTAGTGCCCAGACTGCTAGTCCAGGGAGATAGGTTGGCCCGTTGGTAGCTTGCTGATGTCAGGGACCCCTTATTTGGAGGGCAAGGAGGCCTCTGGGACCCAGACTGCAAGTCCAGAGAGAGAGGTGGACCCCTGGTTAGCCAGCTTGGGTCAGGGACCCCTTATGTGGAGGGCAAGGGGGCCCTCTAGGGCCCAGACATCAAGTCCATTGAGAGAGGTAGGCCCTTGGGTAGCTAGCTGGGGTCAGGGACCCCTTATGTGGAGGGCAAGTGGGCCCTCTAGGGCCCAGACTGCAAGTCAAGGGAGAGAGGTTGGCCCCTGGGGAGCTTTCTGGGATCAGGGACCCCTTCGGTGGAAGGCAAGGGCGCCCTCTTGGGCCCTGACTGCAAGTCCACGGAGAGAGGTTAGGCCCTGGTTAGCTTGCTGGGGTCAGGGACACCTTAGGTGGAGGGTAAGTGGGCCCTCTGGGGCCAACAGTGCAAGTCCAGGGAGAGAGGTTGGCCCCCTGGGTACTTTGCAGTGGTCAGGGTCACCTTAGGTAGAGGGCAAGGGGGCCCTCTAGGGCCCAGACTGCAAGTCCAGGGAGCGGGGTTGGACCCTGGGTAGCTTGCTGGGGTCAGGGATCCCTTGGGGGGAGGGCAAGGGGCCCTCTGGGGGCCAGACTGCAAGTCCAGTGAGAGAAGTTGGGCCCAGGGTAGCTTGCTAGGGTCAGGGACCCCTTAGCAAGAGGGCAAAAGGGGCTCTCTAGGGCCCAGACTGCTTGTCCAGGGAGAGAGGTTGGCCCATGTGTAGCTTGCTGGGATCAGGGGCCCCTTAGTTGGAGGGCAAGGGGCCCTTCTGGGCCCTGACTTCAAGTCCAGGGAGAGAGGTTGGCCCCTGGGTAGCTTGCTGTGGTCAGGGACACCTTAGTTGGAGGGTAAGTTGGCCCTCTGGGGCCCACACTGCAAGTCCAGGGAGAGAGGTTGGCCCCTGGGTAGCTTGCTGGGGTCAGGGACCCCTTAGGTGGAAGGCAAGGGGGCCCTATGAGGCCCAGACTGCAAGTCCAGGGAGAGAGCTTGGGCCCAGGGTAGCTTACTAGGGTCAGGGACCCCTTTGGTGGAGAGCAAGGGGCCCACTGGGGCCCAGACTGCAAGACCAGGGAGAGAGGTTAGCCCCTGGGTAGCTTGCTGGGGTCAGGGACACCTTAGGTGTAGGGCAAGGAGGGACTCTGGGATCCACACTGCAATTCAAGAGAGAAAGGTTGGCCCCTGGGTAGCTTTCTGGGGTCAGGGACCACTTAGGTGGAGGGCAAGGGGCCCTCTGGGTTCCAAACTGCAAGTCCAGGGAGAGAGGTTGGCCCCTGGGTAGCTTGCTGGGGTCAGGGACCCCTTAGGTGGAGGGCAAGGGAGCCTCAGGGGACCAGACCGCTAGTCCAGGGATAGAGGTAGGCCCCTGGGTAGCTTGCTGGGATCTGGGACCCCTTAGGTGGAGGTTAATGGGGCCTCTGAGGCCCAGACTGCAAATCCAGGGAGACATATTGGCCCCAGGGTAGCTTGCAGGGGTCAGGGACCCCTTAGGTGGAGGTTAATGGGGCCTCTGAGGCCCAGACCCCTTGTCCAGGGAGAGAGGTATGCCCCTGGGTAGCTTGCTGGGGTAATGATCCCCTTAGGTGGAGGGCAAGGGGGCCTCTGGGGCCCGGACTGCAAGTCAAGGGAGAGAGGAAGATGCCTGGGTAGTTAGCTGGGGTCAGGGACCCCTTATGTGGAGGGCAAGGGGGCCTTCTAGGGACCAGACTGCAAGTCCAGAGAGAGAGGTAGGCCCCTCGGTAGCTTGCTGGTGTCAAGGACCCTTTAGGTGGAGGTCAAGGGCACCCTCTGGGGCCCAAATTGCAAGTCCAGGGAGAGAGGTTGGCCCGTTGGTAGCTTGCTGGGGTCAGGGACCCCTTATTTGGAGGGCAAGGAGGCCTCTGGGACCCAGACTGCAAGTCCAGAGAGAGAGGTAGACCCCTGGTTAGCCAGCTTGGGTCAGGGACCCCTTATGTGGAGGGCAAGGGGGCCCTCTAGGGCCCAGACTTCAAGTCCATTGAGAGAGGTAGGTTCTTGGGTAGCTAGCAGGGGTCAGGGACCCCTTATGTGGAGGGCAAGGGGGCCCTCTGGGGCCCAGACTGCAAGTCAAGGGAGAGAGGTTGGCCCCTGGGGAGCTTTCTGGGATCAGGGACCCCTTCGGTGGAAGGCAAGGGCGCCCTCTTTGGCCCAGACTGCAAGTCCACGGAGAGAGGTTAGGCCCTGGTTAGCTTGCTGGGGTCAGGGACACCTTAGGTGGAGGGTAAGTGGGCCCTCTGGGGCCAACAGTGCAAGTCCAGGGAGAGAGGTTGGCCCCCTGGGTACTTTGCAGGGGTCAGGGTCACCTTAGGTAGAGGGCAAGGGGGCCCTCTAGGGCCCAGACTGCAAGTCCAGGGAGCGGGGTTGGCCCCTGGGTAGCTTGCTGGGGTCAGGGACACCTTAGGTGGAGGGCAAGGGGGCCCTCTGGGGCCCAGACTGCAAGTTCAGGGAGAGGTTGGCCCCTGGGTAGCTTGCTGGTGTCAGGGATCCCTTAGCAAGAGGGCAAAAGGGGCTCTCTAGGGCCCAGACTGCTAGTCCAGGGAGAGAGGTTGGACCCTCGGCAACTTGCTGGGGTCAGGGACCCCTCAGGTGGAGGCAAGGGGGTCCTCATGGGCCCAGACTTCTAGTCCAAGGAGAGAGGTTGGCCCCTGGGAAGCTTGCCTGTTTCAGGGTCCCCTTAAGTGGAGGGCAAGGGGGCCCTCTAGGGCCCAGACTGCAAGTCCAGTGAGAGAGGTTGACCCCTAGGTAGCTTGCTGGGGTCAGGGACCCCTTAGATGTAGGGCAAGGGGGCACTCTGGGGCCCAGACTGCAAGACAAGGGAGAGAGTTTGGCCCCACTGGGTTGCTTGCTGGGGTGAGGGACTTCTCAGATGGAGGGCAAGGTGGAACTCTGGGGCCAAGACTGCAAGTCCAGGGAAAGAGGTTGGCCCCTGACTAGCTTGATGGGGTCAGGGACCCCTTAGGTGGAAGGCTAGGGGGCTCTCTTGGGCCCAGACTGCAAGTCCAGGGGGAGAGGTTGGCCCCTGGGTAGCTTGCTGGGGTCAGGGACCCCTTTGGGTGAGGACAATTGGCTCTCTGGGGCCCAGACTGCAAGTCCAGGGAGAGAGGTTGGCCCCTAGGTAGCTTGCTAGGGTCATGGACCCATTAGGTGAAGGCCAAGGGGCCATAAGGAGCCCAGACTGCAGGTCCATGTTTAGTGGTTGGCCCCTGGGTAGCTTGCTGGGGTCATGGACCACTTAGGTGGAGGGCAAGGGGGCTCTCTGGGACCCAGACTGCAAGTCCAGAGAGAGAGGTTGGCCCCTGGGTAGCTTGCCGGGGTCATGGACCCATTAGGTGGAGGCAAAGGGGCCATAAGGAGCCCAGACTGCAGGTCCAGGTTGAGAGGTTGGCCCCTGGGAAGCTTGCTGGGGTCAGGGAACCCTTAGGTGGAGGGCAAGGGGGCCCTCTGGGGCCCAGACTGCAAGTCAAGGGAGAGAGGTTGGCCCCTGGGAAGCTTGCTTGGGTCAGAGACTCCTTAAGTGGAGGGCAAGGTGAAGAGTGCTACCCACTGCGCCACCACATCGCCTTCTCGTTACAATACTTTTTGCATAATTCAATTTCTGTTTTAAAATTGAGTAAATTAAATTACAAAGCTATTGTGTGGAAATAGGAGAAAAATGTTTTATACTGTAGATGGGAGAATGTATTTCTGTAACATTTTTGTGAAAAGTGTTGTGAAATGATTAGCAAAAATAGATCTATTGATTGATGTTAAAGTATTTTTATTCTTTATTGTAAATGGAAAAGGTGTACTTACACACAAAAAATTGTTAAAAATTTATTTGATGTTTGATATTTACTGAAAATAAGTTGACCCATGATTTTGGATATTGCAAAATGCCTTTAAATAGTTCTTAAAGGAACAGATTTGACACTGTTCTTGTCACTGTAGTGGTACCTTCATGGATCAGATTTGTACGTTTGATTAAGGTATAATATTGTATCTGCAAGTTATAAAAAACCAAAGGTACATTTTGTTTTCTCATGGTACAAATCATGTCCTTAAAGGTTCAAACTGCAATGGTACAAATGTGTTTCTTTGTCTTAAAGTACAATTCTGTTCCATTAAAAGTACTGCCCCAGTGACAAGGGTTTGTACCTTTTTTGGTACAACATTGTACCATTTTTTCCGAGAGTGCAGGCCAGGGTTACATTTTTCTATATTACTTTTCTTGTCCATTTTAATGACACGATAAGGTACATTGTCCAAAGAGAAGATTTGTCAAATTTTCAGAGACAATTAGATCTGTAGTCCTACACATTATTTAAACTAAGGACACCAATTTATCTTTTGAGTTATGATATTCTCTGTCTATTCCAATCTGATATATTGTTTTGTCAAAATAACACTATGATGTAGGCAGGTCACAAAAAAGCAATTGCTTATTTTATTTTTTTAAAACTTATTTTATAATTTAATAGTTGTTGGTCTTAAGGTTAAACACATTTATTGTTATGATTATAGCTTAAAAAATCTAAATTAAAAACTGATCTTTGACTAAACAAGTTTTTCTGCATCTGCTTCTACTGTCTTTGCTCTTGGTCTGACCCAAAGCGAATTGTGGGAAAACCAAATCACATTAATATTAATGAGCTCATTACCATAGGCATTTCTACATGTAAAAATTATATTTCTAGATATCTGCAAGAATATTTTTACTAGTTAAAATATCATTGAAGATATAAGTCATTATATTTTCATTAGTTGTAAAGCTAAATTCAGATATCAGCGGCCTTCTTGATATCAATAATGAATTTGTTACTAGTAAAAATGTCAATTCCTGATATCAAGAATGAATTTGATACTAGTTGAAATGTTAAATCTTGAGATTAGTTAGATGTATTTCAACATGTTAATTTGTTATTTCTGATATCTGAACATGCATTTCTGGTATGAATATAAATTATGATATCTAAAATGTCTTTCTTAGTAACAATCGCATTTATGATATCAGAAATTAACATTTTCACTAGATCAAATATTACAATTTTTACTAATAACAATTCAATAGCTGATATCAAGAATAGACATTTGCACTAGCATCCATATGACAACTGATATCAAAAATAGATGCTTTTACAAGTAGGAATTGTATTTCTGATATGTAAAATAAAATTTGTAACTAATAAGAAATCAATTCTTGATATTAACAATTAAATATGAATGGCAGTCTATGGTGACATTTAACTAGTGAAAATACAATTACAGATATCAAGAATTATATTTCTTACTAGTTGAAATTCAGTTTCTGATATCAAGAATGAACATTTTAACTAGTGAAACTGAATTGTTGATATCAAGGATTAACATTGTTACTAGTAGAAATGCAATTCCTGATATCAACAATTCGCATTCTGGATATTAACAATTAAGTTGTTGATATCAAGACTTCGGATATTTTGATATCAACAATTTAACTCTTGACATGAGCAATTCATATGCGGTTAAGCAATAAAAGTAAAAATGGCTTGCCAGAATAGCTGTTTTGTCTTTTATTGATAACAGTATATAAATTCT